>NW_026252732.1:0-1833 GCF_025094135.1 Mucor mucedo | reverse complement strand
GATCATGAACAATCCTGGGCATGACTCCCCTAAAGGATCTTATTTTCTCGGTGATTCGGCCTATCCGACCAGTGCCAATTTGGTTACGCCGTTCCCTAAAAGTGAATGTCTCTGGGATCCCCGCAAGACGTTATTCAAATATTCGCATTCAGCCAGAAGAATGGCCCTTGAAAGAACTTTTGGAAAGTTCGTTCATCGGTGGAGATTCACACAATTCCATATTTACGTGTATAATATTTTGGATATCAATGATATCATCGGTGTCGTATTTGACGCCTAATTCCACGAATACAATTACTCTTATCCTGTCACTCAATTATAATACATATAACCTATGTATTATAAGTACCATATTGCGAATACATTCCTATTGGTACAACACAGTATCAGCTCCCTCATATGTCAAACTGAGATCAGATTTCATAATCGTTCCTGGATTGGTCGAGTAGCTGCCGAATCTTCTAGTTTCTCATAAATTTGTTTTAGTAATCCAATCAAGGACCCTGTCATTGAATGGATAAACTATAATGCTCTAGAAGTGCCGGATATGGGTCAACTAGCTCCATGTATATAACAATAAGCTATGTTTCATATGTAACTGATTTCTAAATCTAATTCTACCATGTCCCAGTTTGCGGGTAAATAGTCAATTCGATCTGCGCAGGAAAAATCTTGAAGTAATATTTGAATATAAAAAGGACCTCTATTTTTATCATGACAAACTCTCAAACTTATAATAAAGGATTATAGAGTCTCATTTCTTTACTTGCTTTATTTTCCCAATTACTTTTCCCTTTTTATTTCTCAATTATCACATTTTTTTAAATGAATTCTCTTAACCTCAACAACTCTGCTGCTTCTGGTGCCTCTGGTTCTGACTCTACTGGTGATTATCCTAACAACTCTGGTTCTGCTGGTAACTCTGCTGGTGCTCAATCCAACCCTGGTTCCCCTGATGTTGTTCCTACCACTGGTACGTCTATCGACGCTGCTGCTGCTGTCGATCTTCCTCAGTCCTCTTTTCAATCGGAGCCTATGGAGATTGATCATCCCGATAAAGTCGAACAATCAAGTTCTTCTTCATCTTTCACTCCTCTTGCAACCACTGATCCAGTCGTTACTCATGTAACTTCTGTACCTATCTCAACCCCTGCTCGTAGCACGTTTGATGAGGACGCCGACCAAGTGTTGACTAGAATCAGTGAGTGTAAGAAACGCATCCATGATCTTTACGAACAGGAAGCTATCGTTATGCGTACCAACACTAGTACCATTCCTGAATTCCAACTTCGTCAGCATAAGATCAATGCTATCGCCCATGACTTGGAGTATTACCGTAACGCTCTCGTTTCTGCCAATACCCTCTTCGCTTCGTTCAAGGATACTTCTGTTAGCCTATTGTCTAATCAGACTCAAGTCCTGTCATTGAATGAAACCCTGTCTGAAACTTCGAAGGAAAAAGACCACTCCGATATCCCCGCCAAGGAAATCCCAGTTTTTGACGTCAAATTTCCCGACCAAGTTACTAACCCGGACATCCATGCCTCTGACGATCACTCCCTCCAAACGTTCATGCGTAAATTTGAACGTACTTATCTCAACTATGGTGTTGATGTTGAGCGTCACTGGTTCTTTCATCTTGAAGCTAGCTTTGAAAACAACAATTCGTACAATTCATGGTTCGTGCAAAACTTCAAATCCTCTTCAAGAAACAAACCAAAGTCATGGACTGAAGCGAAGGCCACTTTGGAGTGTAGATTTGATCCTGTCGCTCGTCTTGGATTAATCAAGGTGAATTTCATGCTCCATAGTATGCGTATGCATTCTTCTGAG
>NW_026252731.1:0-2065 GCF_025094135.1 Mucor mucedo | reverse complement strand
TGCAAAGTACGTGGTTCATGACATGACCTCCCTTTCTAGGCTTGAGCTCCGGCGAAAGTGTTCGGGCGACTTGGATGCTTGACGTGGAACTTGTTTATTAAGTCTTGGCAATGAGTTAAATTCTTGAGTGGTTCCCAGGTACGGTCCATGACGTTATAACCTTTCCAATGGACTAGGTACTGGAGTTGTCTTCGGTGGATACGTGAATCGATAATATGTTCTACTTCATATTCTTGGTGATTATCAACTATATCAGGTGGTAGTTGCTTGGGTTGTCTATCATGGATTTTGTCTCCTTGGTATGGTTCCAGTAGGTTGACATGGAACACTGGATGAATACGCATGGTATGGGGCAGTTCTAACTTGAACGATCTTGAACCAATCTTGGCAATGATCTTGAATGGGCCTAGTCGTTTGTAGTCTAGTTTCTTGGTTGGCCTTTGGGACTTGATATTCCTGGTGGAGAGCCATACTTTGTCTCCAATATTGTACTTGGGACTTGGGAGTACATTACGATCGTGGAACATGGCGTGCTTTTCTTGAGCTAAAGCAATGTTAAAGCGCATGTCTTCATGGAGGTCGTGGATATTCTTGATTCGTACATCTGCTGGTGTTTGATCTTTGTTGGACAATGGCAATGAAACAGATAGGCGTGGGTGATAACCGTAGACTGCATAGAATGGGGATGTATCCGTGGAAGAGTGCTTGGAATTGTTATACGCAAATTGGGCAATGGGTAGATAGTCGCTCCAATTGGACTGTTGGTAATCGATATAGCAGCGCAAGTACTGTTCGAGGATAGAATTTATACGTTCTGTTTGGCCATCGGTCTGTGGGTGGAATGCAGTGGATAGTTTTTGCTGGACGTTGAGTGACTTGAGTATGGCTTGGGTAAACTTGGATGTAAACACTACACCTCGGTCGGAGACAATATCGTTGGGAATACCAAATTGCGAGAACACGTGGGTGATGAATAATTGGACTGTACCTTCTGCATCTACTTCGTCGAACGTGGGTACAAAGATAGCCATTTTGGAAAAGCGGTCTACGAAAACACAAATGGAAGTGAAGGTCTTGGACGGTGGAAGTTGTGTGATGAAGTCAACTGAGATAGATAACCATGGTGCTTCTGGGATGGGTAGAGGTGACAAGAGGCCGTAGGGCTTGTGGTGTGTACTTTTGTTACGAATACAAATTTCACAACCTGATACGTAGTCCTTGATGTACTTCCTGAGACCTGGCCAAAAGTAGTTACGTGATACGAGGTCGTGAGTCTTAGCTATGCCAAAGTGACCGGCTGAAGGTGAGTCATGGCATTCTTCTAGAATCTGTTTCTTGATGCTTCGGTTGTCAGGTACGCAGATTAAACCATCGTAGAAGAGAATGTTGTCATTGAAGTCATAGTTGCTTGGTATGCTTGAGTCTTGGGGGTCTTTCTTAATGAGTGACAACATGGGGCCAAAGTGGGGATCATCGTGAATTTCCGTGACAATGGTTTGTAGAATGTCGTTGTTTTCAATCGTTAAGGGTGCTTGAGTAATGGCGTTAATCATGAATTTACTTGGGTCTAATAGTGTCATGGAAGTGGTACTACGGAGTTCACCTCCCTCCAAAAAGGGTTTATCTTTCCGAGATAAGGCATCGGCGGCACCATTTTGATTTCCTGGTCGGTACTTGATGATGAAGTTATAGTCTGCTAATACTTCAGCCCATCTGACTTGACGTCGGCTGAGGGCGCGAGTGGTGGTGAAGTATTCCAGATTTTTGTGATCCGTAAGAACAATCGTGGCTTGACGTGAGAATTCGAGGTATGGTCTCCAATGCTTGAAGGCGGCAATGATGGCGAGGAGCTCCTTATCATAGACTTGATAATTTTGCTCGGCTGGTAAGAGTTTCCTGGAATAGTAGGCGATGGGATGTGTGTTACCGTCTTTGTCGGTCTGGCTACAGACAGCACCTAAAGCATAATCTGACGCATCAGTTTCAAGTAGGCATGGCAGGTCCGCGTCATAGTGACGAAGAATAGGATCAGATACAATGGCTGACTTGAGCGTCTCGAAGGCGT
>NW_026252730.1:0-2127 GCF_025094135.1 Mucor mucedo | reverse complement strand
CGTGGAGTGATTTGTCTTGGTTAATTCCGATAACGAACGAGACCTTATTCTGCTAAATAGCAAGAGAACAATTTTTTAATTGTTGAATTTATTTATTAAATCTAGCTTCCTATAGAGAGACTATCGGCTTCAAGCCGAAGGACTTTAGGCAATAAAGGTCGGTGTGATGCCCTTAGATGTTCTGGGCCGCACGACGCGCCGATCAATCGATGAAATCAGCGAGTTTATGAACCTCGGCCGGAAGGTCTGGGTTAAACGTTTGAAATTTTCATCGTGTTGTGGGATTAGAGCATGGTAAATTATTGCTCTATCAACGGAGGATTCCTAGTAAGCGCAAGTCATCAGCTTGCGTTGATTACGGCCCTAGCCCTTGTACAACCCGACCGTCGCTACTACCCGATTGAATGGTTTATATGTGAGGAATATGGGATCAGTAGGTTTACGGAATGGCACAGCTCTTTTCCTGCCGAAAACTATGGCAAACTAGATATTTAGAGGAAGTAAAAGTCGTAACAAGGTTTCCGTAGGTGAACTGCGGAAGGATCATTAAATAATTTTTAATCTTTAGTCTTCGGAATATCTATATATTTATGTGCACTGTATCATTTCATGACGCTTGAGGAATGCTTTCTGCTGCACCATAATGGACAGGTCAGTGAAGTGTTAACCGAGTCGTGGTCAAGCTTAAGGCTTGGTGTCCTTATTATTATTATCCAAAAGAATTCATTTTAAAAATATTTTAATATGGGCGTAAAAAACTCATTAAAACAACTTTTAACAACGGATCTCTTGGTTCTCGCATCGATGAAGAACGTAGCAAAGTGCGATAACTAGTGTGAATTGCATATTCAGTGAATCATCGAGTCTTTGAACGCATCTTGCGGTCAATGGTATTCCATTGACCACGCCTGTTTCAGTATCAAAAACTACCCCACATTTATAATTTTTTTGTTATAGATGGCTCTTTGAGAGTTTACCGGTGGATTTTTTTCCATTGGTTCTCCTTAATATAATCTGGCAGAAGGAATTGACTGTATGTTCGTAGATGCCCATTAAACCTTTAATTGAAAGATTTTTTTGGGCGCTTAAAGTCTGCGTGCAACTACACAGTTGAAACTGGAGGCCACTCAAATAAATTTTAAAATTTGATCTGAAATCAGGCGGGATTACCCGCTGAACTTAAGCATATCAATAAGCGGAGGAAAAGAAAATAACAATGATTTCCCTAGTAACGGCGAGTGAAGAGGAAAGAGCTCAAAGTTGGAACCTGTTTGGCTTAGCTAAACCGGATTGTAAACTGTAGAAGTGTTTTCCTGACACGCCTGGTAAAAAAGTCCTTTGGAACAGGGCATCATAGAGGGTGAGAATCCCGTCTTTGGCCAGAGCTGTTGTCTTTTGTGATACATTTTCAAAGAGTCAGGTTGTTGGGAATGCAGCCTAAATTGGGTGGTAAATCTCACCTAAAGCTAAATATTTGCGAGAGACCGATAGCGAACAAGTACCGTGAGGGAAAGATGAAAAGAACTTTGAAAAGAGAGTTAAACAGTATGTGAAATTGTTAAAAGGGAACCGTTTGGAGCCAGACTGGCTTGATCGTAATCAATCTAAGCTTCGGCTTGGATGCACTTGCGGTCTTTGCCTGCCAACGACAATTTTTCTGGGGGAAAAAAACTAATGTGAAACGTAGCCCATCTCGGTGGGTGTTATAGTCCGTTAGAAAATACCCTGGATTGGATTGAGGAACGCAGTGAATGCTCTTAGGGCAAGATTGCTGGGTGCTTTCGCTAATACATGCTAAAATTTCTGCCTTGGGTGGGTTAGTGTGTAAAGGAGGAACTCGCCTAGTATATTTTTTATTCGCTTAGGTTGTTGGCTTAATGACTCTAAATGACCCGTCTTGAAACACGGACCAAGGAGTCCACCATTAGTGCGAGTATTTGGGTGACAAACTCTATGCGCAAGGAAACTGATTGATACGAAATCTTTAAGATGGCAGTATCACCGGCGAAGACGTTTTATACTGAACCGACCGAGGTAAAGCACTAATGATGGGACCCGAAAGATGGTGAACTATGCCTGAATATGGGTGAAGCCGGAGGGAAACTCCGGCTTCACCCTATTCAGGCA
>NW_026252729.1:0-2412 GCF_025094135.1 Mucor mucedo | reverse complement strand
ACCGCAGCAACTGACAACCGAATGCATAGAGGAACTTACATGGTGGAAGAACAACTTAATCCATTGGAACGGCAAGAGTATTCTTCCTCAAACACCTCAACAAACGATCTATGTCGACGCCAGCGACAGTGGATGGGGCTGCAGCTTACAGCACAACAACAACAACAAACAAACCGCATTTGGTCATTGGACTCATCAAGAAGCACAAATGTCGATCAATTGGAGAGAACTCAAAGCAGCATTTCTTGCACTGAAAACCTTTCCGGATCTTCACAACATGCGAATCCTGATCAAAACGGACAATACAACCTCCATGGCTTATATGAACAAACAAGGTGGAACCCGCTCCCTTCCCCTTATGGAATTAGCAACCCAACTTTGGAAATGGTGCCTTCAACGTGGCATTACAATTCAATCCAATCATATTGCAGGAATCAACAATACCACGGCAGATTACGAATCTCGCCGCCCCTACCAGAAGAACAATTGGATGATAGATCGATCAACCTTCCGGAATCTTCAACAATATCTGGGACCAAACGACGTAGATCTGTTTGCAGACCGGATAACGAAACAATTACCAAAGTACGTATCTTGGCTCCCAGACCCGGGCAGTCTATTTACCGACGCATTCAGTATCCCTTGGAATCAGTTTCGACATCCATACCTGAACCCACCGTGGAACTTGATCAGTCGATGTCTTCAGAAAATTGTACAGGAGAAGCTACCTCACGTCACAATGATAACTCCCTGGTGGCCCAGCGCTCTCTGGTTCCCGACGATACAATCTCTGAGCATCAATTCACCTTTACTGCTCCACCAATCGGTGATCGTCCTTCCGTCACCAACAGCCATCTGGCCAATGACAAACAATACCTGGAAACTCGCCGTTTGGAACTTATCCGCTCGAAGTATCAACAGTCTGATTTGAATGCAAATGCCCAAGCAATTCTTATCAACCATCGTATACAAGACAACTCAACCAATAATTCCTATAAACCAGGTCAACTTTTGTTTCTTAAATGGTGTATTGAGAAACAAATTTCACAGCAATTTTTCACTTCAACCGATTTGATCAATTTTTTGAGTGACATGCACATTCATCACTCATATGCAATTTCCACCATTCAACTTTTCCGATCGGCAGTAACTCACTTACATTCCAATCCGCGTAGCTTACGAGAAGATGATAGTATTCATTCTTTCATTACCACACTTCTACAACAAGCACCACCTACTCGCCTGCATCGACCTACTATCAGCCTCCAGCCCACGGTTGATTATTTAACTACCTTGAACACTGACACTATTTCACTTGCTTCACTACAAAGTAAACTGGCATTTCTTTTGGGTGTTACTTGTTTCCTTCGTCCTTCGGATTTACATCGTATCCCTCTTTCTTCGGTGTTGATATCCCAAAGTAACACTCTTTCGTTTGAAGTACATTGTCCGAAAGAAAAGCGAAATCGTCGTCGTATAATCAAGTCCTTTCAAGTTAAAGCCCACTTAGATCAGCGCCTCTGCCCTGTACGCACTTTTCAACTTTTTTCCCAACGTCGACCATCCTGTCAGTCTAATACTCTCTTTATCAACTCTTTACAGCCCAACAAAGTTCTCAGTCCACGCACACTTCAAAGCTGGATCGCTAAACTGATACGCCTTTCAACTGAGGAAAAACGAGTCTCATTAAGGTCCATTGCTTCCTCATTGGCTCTTCAATCTGGTATACCTAAAGACGACATTGTTACTATGGGCAATTGGGCATCTTCCTCTACGTTTGAAAACCATTACCGCCGAGAACATCTCTCCAGTTTCGACTTCACTAACACGCTCATCACTGCTGACAATAATATTGATGATGATGAAAATATGGACGACATTTTCTTCGATGCTATGGATGATAACATGGATTTTACTTAATTTTACACACTTTTATTTCTCTGGATTAGCAATCATATTTCATATTTTTTATTTGAGTGTCTCAACCAATTCTGTTAGAATTTATTTCGACACTGAATTGGTATTTAGACATGAAAATAAAAAATATGAAATATGATTGCTAATCCAGAGAATAACAGGGTAAAATTAAGGGTAAAAATCATGTTATCATCCCATAGCATCGAAGAAAAAAGTCGTCCATATTTCATCATCATCAATATTATTGTCAGCCAGTGATGAGCGTGTAGTGAAGTCGAACTGGAGAGATGTTCTCGGCGGTAAATGGTTTTCAAACGAGAGGAAGATGCCGGCAATTGCCCATAGTAACAAGGTCGTTCTTAGGTATCCAGATTGAAGAGCCCAATGAGGACAAGCAATGGACCTTAATGAGACTCCGTTTTTCCTCAGTTGAAGAGGCGTATGCAGTTTTAGCGATCCAGCTTTGAAGGGTGCGTGGACTTGAGAACTTTGTTG
>NW_026252728.1:0-2491 GCF_025094135.1 Mucor mucedo | reverse complement strand
TTTAACGTAAACGAGTCTTTTTAAACCAAACCTGCGTTTCGGTAAAAATCGAGACCTTCGTTGCACTGCAGTAAATTTTTGACCTGCACTATGGTTCGGTACACTGGCTTTGAAAAAAACTCGTGCTGCAGTAGGCGTTTTTTGGCAATGAAAATTTTAAAATTTAAACAATTTAGGCACAAGGCTGACGAACAGTTAGAGATTAAGCTACACTGCCTATTATTTTTTGACCCTGGAGAAAATTTCGATGTTTATCTGTACAGGATTTAATACCTTGATGAAAAACAGATCCCTACACTCAGATTAAAACGTTGATCTAACGTGCGATCAGACTTTAATGTTCTACAATTTTTGACGATCCAAAATAAGAGATATCAACTTCCACCTCCCCGTTCTTTGTTCAGTAGATGTTTATGAACCGAAAACGCTGATTAACCTGTATATTTTATTGATAATATCGTCTTCTGAAACTCTCAAATTTGGTCGGATATTATATATTTTGACTGGGACTTGGCTGTAGGTGGGATATATTGAAATGCTAAGGGCTATGTGTTTTAGTAATTAAAAACGGATTCAAGTTAGTTTAAGGTACAACAGACAATGATATTGCGCCTACAGGTATTAATTATTTAGTATTTTCTGTCAAATTCTTTTGAATTCCCGTCTTTAGTCATAAAAATCAGATTATTTTGGAAATAATATTCAAAGACGTTCAGAAAGCCCAAAAATAATTATATTTGAAAACGGAAAGCAGGTCATTAATATTTATATGTTTAGGAACAATATTTGAGGAATTGGAGTGACACTTTTCTTTTCAATTCGATTGTAAATTAATTGTTACTTTCTCCGTATTTATAAACGACGCGGAGTCATAATGTTTTCGTTGGGTACACACAACCATGTCTGAATGACATTGTTGAATGATCTTCAGAAGCTCCTATAATTACCAGATCAAAAAACCAAAAGTAGATACATGCCCATAGAACATTCATTAATATTATTTCAGGTATTTCAAATATTCTTATTATTCGTGGTTCTTAAAAAAGTGACAGTCTTGTTATCCGTCTGCTTTAAACTCAAAATCAATTATGATTGGGCAAATATGAGACGGCTATGGTTATCAATCATTGCAGAGCCTTCCAAAGTTCCAAAAATAAAGATATCAAAAAAACAAAACTTGAGAAATGTTGTTAAAACATATATTAACATTATTTGGGAGACTCCACCGCAAGTTATGGTATATCCTTAGTAATAAGTCCGGAACTAGATCCGGTTAGACAAAAAATATACCATTTCTAAGCCGGACATCTGGCGGTTACGACAAATGTTATGTACAGTTGGCACCTAACATATTGCGGTCGCAACCTTTGTTTTAAAACAGGGTATACTTTTGAATTAAATTCAAATTTTATTTTTTAAAAAAAGTTTAAGTATAAAAAATTTCTTGTCGTCGAAAAATGTCGGATACACCTTTTTGTTCCAATTATTCCAATTTAAACGATTATTGGGTCTAAATGTTTTAAAGATTATTATGTATGTATAAAAAATGGTCTAATTATTGAGTTGAAAAAAAAGACTATCGGCGAGTATAAAAATTATACCAAGCATTAGACAAACAAAATGGGGTTAAATTTGATAGCCATTACTGATCTAATGATTGATCTACGATTGACACGACTGTTTCGACCACGCGTACGAGCTGTAATATTTAAGCTACGAGGACGACCTCTTCCACGACCACTTACCACGAGTACGAGTGCGGCGAACAATGGTACTCGGTACAGGTGAATTAGAAGGTGAAGGAAAAACAGGTTCATCTACTGCAGCTGCTTGATTTGTGACATAGATGGTGAACGTAATCAATGCAATAATACTGGGCTCCGTAAACCATCAACAATGTGGGGTGACGACATGTTGTCGGCCACAACTGGGGATTGTGATCTCCAATTAGAGTTACCAAATGATTCTTCATGGACTTCTTCATTTATTCCATCGTAATCATTATCACTATTCATCAGAGCTCACGTCGTTTTGCACCACATCCACTTCACCAAAGAGAGCACGCCCACAATTTACTCTTGCCAAATGATTCGCTTCCTCCACCTGGATGTTTCTAGTACGTCTATTGAATCTTGCGAAGTAACGAGCTTCACGAATAGCTACTTTTGTACGCATTACCTCTTGCACCTCAGGTGGATTTCTTTCTGTACCACGAGTGAAAATGGACGGCTCATAGAGCTCGCCTTCTAATTCACTGGACGGCATGGTAAGGTTCATTGCTATCTTGCGGAAACACCGCTCCAAACCAGACATGACATAGGTCTTGTTTTTTTGAAGCCAGACAAATTCGATTAGTTTTGCAGGCAAGTCCGTGCGATTGTAGTACTGGCTTTGAATTTTTGCGTTCAAGTCCTTCCAACAGCCTTCAATTAAATTCGTATTGATACGCTCTCAAACATTATTTCCTAGGACCTGATCATATCTGGCGTGA
>NW_026252727.1:0-2535 GCF_025094135.1 Mucor mucedo | reverse complement strand
ATACGCGGTCTTTTTTTTTTAAAAACTGCACCGATACCGATTTGTAAAAAAATGAAAAACTACCGTAAAAATGAAATTAAAGTTGGGAAATGATGCTAGTTGACATATTATTATAGTTGATAATGAAAAAAGTTTATAAAGTTAATATTGATGGAAGTAATAAGCGAAAAGTGAATGTTTGAATGGGAGAGGGTACATTTGTGTTACACGACAAATTTTTTTTCTCCTTAGTGGTGCTGAAGTTCAACTTTTGCTTTTTCGTTCTTTTTCAATTTTATTTTCTATTTTTTTGCTCAAGTTAAACAATGTTTTTTACTTGGCCGACCGTAGCAGACATGTCCTTTTCGAAGGCATCAACAGTTCGAAGAGTACATATTGAAATGTATATTCATCACCAGTTTCTTTCAATAAGCCAACGACAGAAACAATATCCTCAGCGTCAAAAACCACGTATTTTTTGTCGGTTCGTTGAAAGGTTGGACACGAGGAACGGATTCAGAGTATGGCGACACACCGTGAGTTCTCATCAACTCACCATACACGTAATGGGACCCCTGTCTTTCCTCGAACATTGGAATCTGAAGAAAGAAAAGGACCTTGCAGACATACCAGTTGGATACCGAAGAGAAACGTCTGTATTTAAAAGAAATTCAGCATAACGTGCCACCAAGCTTAAACCTGATAAATTTCAAATTTGTTTCAAATTTTTTTTTCGCAATTGCGATGTTGGTGATGAGTATTTTTTTTTTTTTTTTTGGCAAGAGTACCCTACTCTTCTTGACATTAGGCAAAATAAAAAAAAGTTCAGCATTGAAGGCCAAATGAATGCTAATTTATGTGTATTTATAAAAAAATATTCTATTCATGCTCTAAGTCCGAAGGGATTCTAACCTTTCTGTGGGAAAGGTACTTTTTCTCCGCAAATTTTTTTACAGTCTGCACCACTTCTCGACCGTCACGACACTTGCTGATAGGCTTCAATGTATTCAGTTGCACGCCGAAAGTATCTTCTAATTCTGGCAATGCTTCCTGCCTTATCCAAAAATGCATCCATGTTGCTATCCAAAGACTTGAAAGTGTAATCGCATTTGAGGCGAGCCTCCCGCTTTGCTCCACCCCAGTACATTTCGATCCAATTACACTCACAGTGGTACTTTGGATATAGTTCGAAGATGTGGCCAGCATCTTCTACTACTTCTTGGAGTGCCGATTTTTGATTACAAAAATCTGGGCGAGAACCCAAGAAGTGACGAGCGCAACAGATCTTATCAGAAGATATCTCGGGTGAACCGCAATCCAACTTCCACGCTTTGCCATTGATGTCATGACCAATCCACTGATTTCTCTCCTCCAAGATAGTTTTAATTCCCTTGAAGTACCGTACAGTTTTGGACTTAGTACGGCCTTTCTTATCTCTACTCGTATCAACCTTGTCATAAAAGAAGGACTGCTCCAAAACCTCTCCACTTGTTAAATTAACAACAGTATCATGAAACTGAAACTTGCTCGTAATTGGCCACACTCGATCCTTCAAAGCCATTCTGTTGACCACAAGAGCTTCATCGGAATAAGCTCCATGGTTGGAGCTATTGTCAAAAGAAATACTGCTTTACAACCTGGATGCAATGCATCAAAGAGACCGATGACATTCTCCTCCAATTGTTCCACCATGTGGTTGTAGGTCCACCAACCTTCTCTGCTATCACCTGCCTTAAACTTCGTTCTTGACGACCAATTTGCAATCTTTATGGTACCATGACAGGGACACTGGAACTCACTGATCATAATTGAAGATCCAGGTCCCTTCTTGCGAATATGGTTCTCACCATCCTCCAGCCAAAGATCGTTTTTACCATCATTGGCGTAAAACGTGCTTTCATCCTGTGTTACGAAAACAAGCTTTTTGTCACCGTCTTCTAACGTTGGCTCCAAGATATTCTCTTCATTTTCCCCAGTATTAAAAATCCATTTTCTCATGTACCCATCCATTCTTCTTGACAAGATATCTCTGTATGCAACCACATTCCTCACGTCATGACCATCAAAATAGATCATTTTTTTGTTCTTTCTATAGGGTATCCCCATTGTACAGGTACTTGCTAATTGTTGTTTCAGCAACAGATCTATTAGCAACACCCAAAAAAGAAGGAACAACAACATCATCAATAAATTTCTTAATTACAACCAAGGATCGCTCAGCTGGCTTGGTCTTTCTCATCTCTTCAAGGATCATCTTAACGTCTGAATCATTAAGAAAAGACTTCTCTTGCTATGAACGCCTTGACAATGGTCAGAAAGTTTGCGTCTGCAAACATTCATTAGACCACTTGATAATTGTCATAGCCCGATAAGCGACGTTATTATCATGCCAAAACTTTTGCCGCACTGCGTGAAGCTTGGCCGTTGTTCATTCCTTCGAGTCTTCTGATAAAAAACAGTTGATTGAAGAATAGCGAACAAAATTGTACGCCAAAACCTTACTATTTGTTTGACTTATTCATGATAGGCTTAAGTAAATCCTGCAGTTGTAAAAAT
>NW_026252726.1:0-2553 GCF_025094135.1 Mucor mucedo | reverse complement strand
ATTAAGAATCCGCAATAATTACAAAGAAGCTATCCCGGTCAATTAAGATCCTTCTTCGCTTTTTATCAAATTAATAAAGATCCTTTATTTGTGTCTCATCGACTTTATAAGACTTTATTTAAATTAACTAGTGAATACCGCTTTTGCCACACGATTAAAAAATTTTTTGTGTGCTTGAGAGGGGCCAAAATATCCTCCTTCCATTTTTCAAGGCGTGAAGTTGAACAATTAAATCACTATTTTTTAGGCTCATAAAATCTCACCTATTTAAGTTTTGGTCCTTGATTTTTGTTATCTTCTTTTTCACTCTTACATCTTACGATTGTAAAAAAAATGAACAATCTCAAAAACGTTACCGAAAAAGAACGCCTTGTCATTTCCAGTAAAATAAAAAAAAAAATATGAAAAAAAGAAATCCTGTGATCGAAGCACTTTTTACGAAACTGAGTCAGTCCAACAATGTGGGGTCCCTGACTGAAGTTCATGTCGAGGATATCGACACGATCGTTACAGACACACTAACTTGCTTGAAGTGCCATGTTAATTACAATTCTAAAGGTGCATTGACTAAGCACTTAAAAGCTAAACATCAAATCGTCATCATCGGTGCCAAACGCGGTCGTCCCAACATTGGTGGGAGCCTTGCGTCCTATATCCGCTGTCAACAAAAAAAAAACCAAGTTAAAATCTGCTTTGGACTTTCCAGAAAAGAAACTTATGAAGCAAATAAGAAAGAAGATCAGCTATGAAGCTGTAAAATACGAGAAAAATGTCGGGTGGATTGCTTCGGAAAGAGAGACCCTTCTGGAAGACCTCCGTGTCTTATGGGAAATGTCTGGAACTGTATGGACAGCAGATTGTGCTTATGTAGAATACTTGTCCGAAATTACACCCATGTACCAATTTCTTATCACCAAACTATTGTTGGATGATTCGTACGAATTAAGAGTAGAAATATCTTTGAGTATTTTAGAAATGATGTTCGAGCGTTTTCCTGGGATGTTTAAGAAAGATTTTAACCAAGAAGTCGTTTTGGAAGCTTTGACTCCATTGAAGTTTAACAAAGGAAATGATCGGGAACAGGAGAATGTCCGTACAGATTTTGACTTTGACGAAGTAGATCATACAGAGATGAAAAAATTGCTGGAAAGTCACCGAAACTGTAAAGATATCAACCGAGCCCGGTTAGACATCATGCGCAAATTGTGTTTCCTGATCCAAATTCACTTTGGAGTTCATAATTTTGAATTTTAGATTGTAAAAATTCGATCAGGTTTTTTCTGTTCTTTTTTTGCTTGTGCCTCTTTTGATATTAAATAAATAATTGAATTTTATACTTACCTAAAGATATAACGTCGTTTTAATCGAATAACTTACATATCCAACTACAAGCCTTAAAAAATGGGAAGGAGGAGGGTTTTACATATATACCACGTATTTAATTGTAAGAGCCTAAAAAATAGTGATTTAATTGTCCGGCTCTACACCCTGAATGTGTTACACACCATCTACCGGCTATCGATTGCCCCATGAATGACTAATATAATCCGGCAGGTGTATACAAGAGAAAGTATTATATGTGACACAGCTCAGGTGGTATATATTGTGATAATTGAGAATAAAAAGGGAAATGTAAATTGGAAAATAAAGCAAGTAAAGAAATGAGACTCTATAATCCTTTATTATCTGTTGGAGAGTTTGTCATGATAAAAATAGAGGTCCTTTTTATATTCAATTATTACTTTAAGATTTTTCCTGCGCAGATCGAATTGACTATTTACCCGCAAACTGGGAAATGGTAGAATTAGATTTAGAACTCAGTTACATATGAAACATAGCTTATTGTTATATACAAGGAGCTAGTTGACCCATATCCGGCACTTCTTGAGCATTATAGTTTATCCATTCAATGACAGGGTCCTTGAATGGATTACTAAAATAAATTTATGAGAAACTAGAAGATTCGGCAGCTACTCGACCAATCCAGGAACGATTATGAAATCTGATCTCAGTTTGACATATGAGGGAGCTGGTACTGTGTCGTACCAATAGGAATGTATTCGCAGTATGTGTCGTATTTGGGTATGATTTATTTGAGAATAAACAAATAAATCGAATAAAATAAAAACATGGAATAAAAAACATCCTTTAATATTGAGTAACAGCATACACCTGTATACTGCTACACAACGACTCCTACTATGAGTACATATTTCTATATAAAAAGATTGCATGATTGGCTTAAAATCGATATACGAATGACAGTTGGATATAGAATTCTATACCACTGAGTTACGATATCACCGGTCGGGAAGAGAAGCTTCTCCGATCAAATCAAGAAATATAAGAAAGAGAAACTTAATATTAATAGTTCTCTCAATGGATTAGCTACCCATAGAGAGAATAGAACAGCTATTTATATAAATGGTTCATTTACTTATATATTGATAAACCCAACTTATACGACTGTAAGTGTATAAGAGAAGTAGTGCATGGAATATTTGGATGCCTATTTTCTACAACTAAATATACAAACATCGATAAGATGTTCTA
>NW_026252725.1:0-2574 GCF_025094135.1 Mucor mucedo | reverse complement strand
TTCGCTAAAGCTGTCAATCAACTTGTATTATCTTTGCATAATAACTCCAGTATCACTGCCTAGTCAAAACTAACACACCTTAATTTATATACAGTTGCAGATGCATTACATTCAGATTCAAACTTACATTAGAAGATGTACTCGAAACAGGATCACAATTCTCTACCATGGGCCAATTAATTGTTCGTATTCTCTAAATTTGTGCAAAAGATTTCTATTGAATTCTAAAAAACCATGACGGTATTGAACCTTTCTAGTGTGTTCTAATTGCTTCTCCATCTCATTTCGGGATTCTCTCTTTGTTTCGGCGTACGTAGTGGTTTCCGCTCTGTTTCGATGATCAAGTAGGGTCTGCTCATTTCAGCTGTAACAAGTACTTAAAAAAAAATTAAAAATCAAAGGAAACACGGGACCCGTCTTTCATTGATTTTTCCCGTGATTGCTATTGGTAGAACGGGACCCAAAAAGTTAAAAAATATGAGAGGGCAGAAAGAATAAATATAAATTCCTTAAAGAGTTTTTTTTTTCATTTTCATTAATATTAAAAAATCCTGACCCGGACATCATGGCAAAAACCTTTCCACTTTTCTGCACAGTGGATACTCGGTGGTAGGTTTTTAATTGGATGAAGAAAAAAAAAAGAAAAAAATTGAAAAGTGAGGTAAAATCGTACCCTTTTTATACCTTTTGTTTCCCCTTCGAAAACATTTTTGGGGTAAAAAAGCACAGGACTGTTTGTGACAGTAAATTTTAATTAGCGCCCGCAATACTAGTCCCTCCTACGTCACACAAATCTATCTCTTTCCAGTTAAATATACTCTATAAAGAGCATGCGAACACAGGGCACAGTGAAGGTGATCTTGTAAATAAAACCACTCAGTTAATAACACAATTCTGTTAATGTTGACATCTACGTAATGAGTAAGAGTCACACGAAAGTACGAACTGTACAACACAAATTTTATGCTTAGTTTTTGAAATTTACGCTCTCTATTTTTACATTAACATAAACGATTACTTATTGATTTCAAAATGACCATTTCAGAACTACCAAACATAACTCAGATGACATATTTAAAGGAATTTTTATATTTGTTGGTAGATGGTAAATGATTTTCCGAAAAAGAGGCTTATCTACCACGAAATAAATTGACAAAAAAAACAGAAAAGTTAAAACTCTCAAGGCAAATTACAAAGTTAAAAGTTATAAAAAAAATTGTAAAATTTATTTTAAAGTTGCGTGTTTGATCTACGGAAATGTGTTTCATACTTATCTTTCATTCTTTGAGTGATTTGCATAGTACCTTGCAAAATTTCATCTACAACCGTTGCCTTTTCTTTTGCCATATACTTGAAAAGACGTGTTAAATCAGATCGAGAATGGTTTAATGTGGCCACGTTATCTAAGAAATGATCCTTTAATTCTTCGTTATGATCCTGTTGAATGATTGTGGCCATAGGAGCTGTCTCCAAAACAGGAACATTATTAACAACGTAGTTGGTGACAGACGAAGGAAAATGCAATGAAAAGTTAGTATGGTTTTTCAACAAATACATATGCTTACATGGCTGTCTTCGTTTGCCGAAATCGTAACAGGAACAAGACATAATGACATTATCAATGGTTACTTCAATTGAATAATCGATTGAAGCACCATCGACAAAGGAGCTAACCTGATACCTTCTGATTCCTTCACCATCTACATCCGAGGGACCACCAACCATTCTCTCTCTATCCTCATCATCTACTTCCTCAGCCTCAAGCTCTCTGATTCTTTGCTGCTTAAAGAAGGGTGACATCGCACCGTTACCCTGAATAACCCTTTCAAATTCTTGAAGGAGGTAATACTCGACATCATTGACCAAAACAAAAATGAGCCTGTCGAGTCTCTTGTTTCTAACTCGGCCCAAAAACACGGTCTTCAATTGATTGTGCCAATATTCGATGAAGATGTTGGTAAACATATGAGAAAACTGGATGTCTTTGTACGATCTACTCCAAACTTTGAACTTGTCTTCAGTACACCAGTTTTTGACGAAGTAGTCCATAAACTTGGTTTGGTCGGCATACTCTTGTTGGAAACCAATAACCTTTTGATGGAACTGATCAAGATCTTCTTCGTATACGATGCTTTGTAAATAGCTCATCATTTCACCTCTGAGCACTCTATTCTGAGAAGGTGAAAATCCAGGAACAGAAACAGAAGCGAGATGTTTGTTCCAAGCCTGAGTCACATGGAAAATGCAGTACTGAATCTTTGTCTTTGCTGGATCAAAGGTGTTGGTAATTGCATTTACCTCGGCCTGGCAACAGTCAATGGTGAATTGTTCAGGATCAACCAAAAGACGGGCATCCCTCAAATGCTGAAGCCATTCAACAATTGGTCCAGTGCCATGATCATTGGTAATCATATAGGCAACTGGCCATCCTCTGCCAATGCTATTATCACGAATGATCAAAGTATACAAAATATCGGCCATATTGCTGGAAATACTATGAGTGGCATCCAAACAAAACACACTGGAATTCTTCACTCGAATCTTCTGATCGGGGGAGACAAACCCACAGGCGAA
>NW_026252724.1:0-2702 GCF_025094135.1 Mucor mucedo | reverse complement strand
TTTTTTTTTTTTTTTTTTTCATTCGAGTTTTTTGGTACCTTAGCTTTTACCAAATTTAAAACTCTTCTAAACCCCCAAAGAAAAATAAAATATTATGAGAGAAGTTATTTCACTTCACGTCGGTAAGTTATTCTATCTAGTTGTTAGGCAATAGACTAATATTACCGAATTCTGTTTTTTAGGTCAAGCTGGTGTCCAGATTGGTAATGCCTGTTGGGAATTGGTAAGACTTTTAGCAACAAAATAAAAATAAAAATCTTAATGTAATTTTTTCTTTATAGTATTGTCATGAGCATGGCATCCAACCTGATGGACGTTTCCCTGAAGGTACCCATGTCGATGATCATCGTAAGTTATTTATTATTAAAAAAAAAAAAAAATTGTTCATGTATGACTAAACCGCACATTGAAATAGGTTCGAGACTTCTTCTCTGAGACTGAAGGTGGTAAGCACGTTCCTCGTACCGTTATGGTCGATTTGGAACCTCAGTAATTGATGAGGTGCGTACTGGTGCTTATCGTCACACTTCCATCCTGGTAAGTTAGATTCGTAATCTATTTATAAAATGTACAGATTTCTTATATATGTATACAGAACAATTGATCAGTGGCAAGGAAGATGCTGCAAACAATTATGCTCGTGGTCATTACACTGTTGGTAAAGAAATGGTTGATAATGTATTGGACCGTATTCGTAAGTTAGCCGATAACTGTTCTGGTCTTCAAGGTTTCCTTGTTTTCCATTCATTCGGTGGTGGTACTGGTTCTGGTTTGGTTCTTTTGATGGAACGTCTTTCAGTGGATTACGGTAAGAAGTCCAAGCTTGAGTTCTCTGTCTACCCTGCACCTCAATTATCTACCTCTGTTGTTGAGCCTTATAATTCTATCTTGACCACCCATACAACTCTTGAACATTCCGATGTCTCCTTCATGGTTGATAACGAAGCTATTTATGATATCTGTCGTCGTAATTTGGATATTGAACGTCCTACTTACTCCAACTTAAATCGTTTGATTGCTCAAGTTGTTTCTTCTATTACTGCTTCTCTTCGTTTCGATGGTTCTCTTAACGTTGATTTGAATGAATTCCAAACCAATTTGGTTCCTTATCCTCGTATTCATTTCCCTTGGTTACTTATGCCCTATTATCTCTGCTGCTAAGGCTTATCATGAACAAATGTCAGTTCCCGAAATCACCTATTCTTGTTTCGAACCCAACAATCAAATGGTCAAGTGTGATCCCCGTAACGGTAAATATATGGCATGTTGTTTGTTGTATCGTGGTGATGTTGTTCCCAAGGATACCAATGCTGCTATCTCTGCTATTAAGACCAAGCGTACCATTCAATTCGTCGATTGGTGTCCTACTGGTTTCAAGGTTGGTATTAATAACCAACCTCCTACAATTGTCCCTGGTGGTGATTTAGCTCAAGTGCAACGTGCTGTCTGTATGTTATCTAACACTACTGCCATTGCTGAAGCATGGGCTCGTCTTGATCATAAGTTCGATTTAATGTACGCTAAGCGTGCTTTCGTTCATTGGTATGTCGGTGAAGGTATGGAAGAGGTGAATTCTCTGAAGCTCGTGAAGATTTAGCCGCTCTCGAAAAGGATTACGAGGGGTTGGTGCTGACTCTCTTGGTGACTCTGAGATGGAAGAGAATGAAGAATACTAGATATTTTTTTTGTTTTTTTGTATATATTTTATTTATTAACCCCCAACAACAACACACACATAACACACACATTTAATTCCAAAAACATTTTTTATTTTCATATAATAAATTAACAAAAAATAGCCACAAAATTAACTAGTCTCGTTCCTTGCCTCTGATTGCAGTCTTAAAACACGGGTTGCATGCTTTCACGGAGTAAATAAAATCCATGCATTGAAACATAAACACGGGTGACTTATTTGCCTACATTTTTGTTGACTGACATTTTTTAAAGTTAACCTTAAACGCTCACAAGCAGTAATTTAAAAATAATATGGGACAGTTATTTTTTTTTTAAATTTTATTTTTATTTTTATAAATATAAATAATAGGGTTTGATAACACATTTGAGAATTCTGTAAAAGAAAAAAATGAATAAGTAAAAATGATTGATTTAACAATAAACTCAAAAGTTTTTTTTTCTATTCTTTTTCATGGTGTATAAGTTCAGTTTTTTACAACATTATCAGCATAAGCCACACTCGAAAATTTTCGAGTGGGGCTTATGCTGAGTAATGTTGTAAAAAACTGAAACTTATACACCATGAAAAAGAATAGAAAAAAAAACTTTTGAGTTTTATTGTTAAATCAATCATTTTACTTATTCATTTTTTTCTTTTACAGAATTCTCAATGTGTTATCAAACCCTATTATTTATATTTATAAAAATAAAAATAAAATTTAAAAAAAAATAACTGTCCCATAGTATTTTTAAATTACTGCTTGTGCAGCGTTTAAGGTTAACTTTAAAAAATGTCAGTCAACAAAAATGTAGGCAAATAAGTCACCCGTGTTATGTTTCAATGCATGGATTTTTATTTACTCCGTGAAAGCATGCAACCCGTGTTTTAAGACTGCAATCAGAGGGCAAGGAACGAGACTAGTTAAATTTGTGGCTATTTTTTGTTAATTTATTATATGAAAATAAAAAATGTTTTTGGAATTAAATGTGTGTGTTATGTGTGTGTTGTTGTTGGGGGGTTATAA
>NW_026252723.1:0-2784 GCF_025094135.1 Mucor mucedo | reverse complement strand
TGCTTTTGGAAAACGGTAAAGTGAAAAGTGTCGTGTCCAAAAAGTTCCAGTGATAACTGCTTGAAAACGTAGAATTTGAAAAAAGTTAAAGTGTCGTGTCCCAAAAAGTTCCCAGTGATAACTCTTCGAAAAAGTGTAAGTGTCGTGTCCAAGTTCCCAGGATACTGCTCGGAAAACGTGTAAGTGCGTGTCCCCAAAGTCCATTGATAACTGCTTTGGAAACGTAGAATTTGAAAAAAGTGAAAATGTCGTGTCCCAAAAAGTTCCCAGTGATAACTGCTTCGGAAAAAGTGTAAAGTGTCGTGTCCCAAAAAGTTCCCAGTGATAACTGCTTCGGAAAAAGTGTAAAGTGTCGTGTCCCAAAAAGTTCCCAGTGATAACTGCTTTGGAAAACGGTAGAATTTGAAAAAAGTGAAAAGTGTCGTGTCCCAAAAAGTTCCCAGTGATAACTGCTTCGGAAAAAGTGTAAAGTGTCGTGTCCCAAAAAGTTCCCAGTGATAACTGCTTCGGAAAAAGTGTAAAGTGTCGTGTCCCAAAAAGTTCCCAGTGATAACTGCTTTGGAAAACGGTAGAATTTGAAAAAAGTGAAAAGTGTCGTGTCCCAAAAAGTTCCCAGTGATAACTGCTTTGAAAAAAGTAAAAAGTGCCGTGCCGTGCCGTGCCCAGGTCCAGATACATCGTACAATATTCGTTTTTGCAAATGTTTGTAATGTTTGTAATATAGTAGATGACAGTAAATCATCTGAAAAGCTCAATCAGAGAGTTGGGGGACTTAATATATGTCCAATTACTATTACTATTAGAATAATACCTAGAGAGTATGAGTATTTGGGTAAGTCTCTTGCTGAGAAATCAATGACAAACGTAATGTCAGATGAAAACTGCTTTGAAAAGAAAAAAAAAACATTTGTTCTTGTTTTTCTTCCTAAAAAAAAAAAAAAAAAAAAAAAAAAAAACAGATGTTTTACTACGGGAGCATTTGAAAAATGAACTTCTTTTGTTCTTTGTTCTTTGAACTTCAAATAAATAAAAAAAAAAAATGTGCTTTGTCCCTGTACTGCTTTGATTTATAACTTTATCAAGATCAACAACCCGACAAATAAAAAAGAACTAATTTGCAAAAAAAAGTTGTCGGAGTTTAACATAAAAAAAATTAAAAAAATTACAGCAACCAGTATTCCCATGTGGTCCCCCACCATAGTACTGACTGGTCCAGATATTGCTTAACTGCGGAGATCGGACGGGATCCGGTGTTTTCAATATTGTATGGCCGTAACTTATTTCTCATATAATTAAAACAGCCTTAACACTAAAAAAATATTTTATAACGCCAAAAAATACTTTTTGATAGACCAAACACCATACTTTTCAACAGAAAACAACAAAAAAAAAGGTTTTGCAAACCAACCACCAACCAACCACCAACCAACGAAGCAACGAAGTGAATGTAACATTGTTGAGCCGATAACACTAGTCAACCCAAACATTAACCATTTGCCAACAGTTGCCAACAGTTGCCAACATTGCCAACAGTTGCCAACAGTTGCCAACATTAGTTAACATTAGCCAACATTAGTTAACATTAGCCAACATTAGTTAACATTAGCCAACATTACCGACATTACCGACATTGACAACATTTCATTTGCCAACATTGCCGACATTGCAAATTCCATTGCAAATTCCATTGCAAATTCCCTTGCAAATTCCCTTGCGAATTCCCTTGCAAATTCCCTTGCGAATTCCCTTGCAAATTCCCTTGCAAATTCCCTTGGGGTTGCATTCCTGCAAACGAACCAAGCAAAGGTCCAATACAATATTCAGACTTACCAAATTATTTAATAAAGCAACAATTTCTTGAATAATTGAATTTATTTTTTATTAAATGTTTATAAAATAACTAGTGTTCGGAATGAGTACGAGCTTCGATCGTGTTCCAGTCGAAGCTCGCTCGAATTTTCTTAACGTGAAAGTCACGTCAATTGCAGAAAGTTATGATTATTAAACATAGAGTACAACCAGTACAAACGCATCTAAAAAATCTAGTCTTCTCAAATAAATGATACAAAAATTTGTTAAACCATCAAAATTAGAAACTAAAAAGCAAAAAAGAATAATGAAGTTGAGAGTATTTTATTATAATAATAGAAAATGTTATTGTCCGTCTTTTTGCAGAAGTGGATGCACGCTCGAAGATCACTCGAATCCAACAAAAAAAAAAAAAAAAAAGGTAGTAACCCTACGGCTTGCTGCCCCACCCCCCAAAGGCTTGCTGCGCAATTGCCTACGTGCACCCCAATTTTTTTGTTTTTTTTTTTTACCGTAGCCACAGCACAGCTACCTGACAGTAAAGACGGTAGAAGCTGTACTGTAGCTATCGTAGCTGCCTACGGTGGTCGCTGTACTTTGACCGACCGTAGAGACCTTACTATGAGCTCCATTACTCTACTAATGATAGCGTGAGCCGGTTTGACTTGATGAGAAAACCAACCGTGGAGACTTTACTATGAGCTCTATTACTCTACTAATGATAGCGTGAGCCGGTTTGACTTGATGAGAAAACCAACCGTAGAGACTTTACTATGAGCTCCATTACTCTACTAATGATAGCGTGAGCCCGTTTGACTTGGGATGAGAAAAGAAAAGAAAACAACACAGATAAATAAAGCTTGAATTTGGGTGTGAGTCTGAGGGCCTTTCTTACTTATTTACTTATAATGTTTTTGATGGTCGTCTATGGGTGGTAACCTATCACGCGAAAAAAAACCCGGTTTTTTTTTGATG